>NC_056732.1:953860924-953898424 GCF_019279795.1 Protopterus annectens
AAAAGGGGGGGTCCTTTCAGAACAGACCCAATGACCTGCCTTTTCAGCTGCCAGTAGATTCTCGTCTGGCAGCTCCTTTGGGAGGAAGACTGTCTCTTTTCAAAGAAAATTGGGATTTAATCACTCAAGACAGATGGGTGTTGGATATCATTCACCACGGTTACAGGTTTTATTTCCATACATTGCCCCCTTTCAAAGGCATGCCAGACGTTCTCCCTCCACAAAGGAAAGAGGCTCACAAGCAAATTTCTCTGTTACTCCAAATAGGGGCCATTCAGCCAGTCCCTGTACCAGAAAGGGGCCTAGGATTTTATTCTCGCCTGTTCCTAGTACCAAAGAAGGGGAACACGTGGAGACCAATTTTGGATTTATCTATCCTCAACACTTATCTGGACATTCCCAAGTTCAAGATGTTGACGTTACAACAGCTTTTACCTCTACTGGGCAAAGATCATTGGATGGTAACTTTAGATCTCAAGGAAGCTTACCTTCATGTGCCTATAAGACTAAGTTGCAGGAAGTATCTGCGTTTTCGAGCTGGAAATTCTCATTATCAGTTCTCTGCATTGCCCTTTGGCTTATCTACTGCGCCCAGAGTATTCACAAAGGTTCTGGCTCCAGTGATAGCTTACTTCAGGTTAAAAGGAATTCAAATCTATCCTTACTTGACGACTGCCTGATTCTGGCTCAAGAAAAGGAAGACCTTCTACAGCATCTGAATATGTCATAGCAGTGCTAAGATGCCTAGGGTATTCTGTGAACGAAATAAAGTCCAGTCTAGTACCCTCTCAAGACATGTGCTTTCTGGGTGTGAGACTGAATACAGCAGCCCAGATGGCTTTTTTAACCCCGGACAAACAACAGAATCTTTCCAGTTACTTCCATCAACTATCTCTTCAGTCCGGCTGACTGCAAGGACAGTCCTTCAAGCCTTAGGGTTCATGGCATCTTGTATTCTGGTGCTTCCCAATGCCAAACTGCATATGAGGAAGCTACAATGGTATCTCAAAATGTATGGACGAGCACTGCCAGGATTTGGACACTGTCATTCAAATAATACCTTGCATTCAAAAGGAATTTTTGTGGTGGGCTCAGGAATGTCACCTAAACAAGGGACTCTCTGTGACCCGACCAGAGGCGAGTCAAATTCTAACGACAGATGCCTCAGACATTGCTTGGGGAGCTCATCTAAATGGAAAGTGGATACAAGACAAGTGGCCTGCCAGACTACAGCATCTACATATCAACATGAAGGAGATGTTAGCAGTCCAGTTTGTATTAATGGCTTTCAAAGAGTTTCTTCTTCCAGGGCAGGTGTTGATTCTAACAGACAACACAACTGTCATGTGGTACATCAACAAACAAGGGGGAACACATTCTTACCCATTGTGCAGGCAAGCAATGATTTTATGGGAGACTGCTCAGCTTGCAACTAACTCTTCAGGCAAGGTTTCTGCCGGAGCACAGAACTCCTTAGCAGATGTTAAGCAGACAAATCATGGATCCCCACGAGTGGAAACTGGATCTTCATGTATTTCAAAAGTTGACAGTGTCCTGGGGAACTCCAGACATAGATCTGTTCGCTTCTCCACTAAACCACCAGCTGCCAAAGTTTTGCACAAAGAGGTTTCATCACACAGCTTGGAAAGTGGATGCTCTTTCTTTCAGTTGGAAAAATCTTCATGTGTATGCGTTTCCACCTCTGCCTCTTCTTCCAAAGGTGCTTCTAAAGGTCAGACAAGACAAGCCACGGATGATTTTAATAGCTCCAGATTGGCCTCGCAGCACTGGTACCCATTATTGAGGAGTCTGGTAAAGAAGCCTCCATGGCCTTTACCTTTGATTCCGCACCTGTTGTCCCAGAGAGATGGTCACCTGCTCAATGTCAAGCTTCACTCTCTTCATCTAACAGCCTGGCATATTCTGTTTTGAAAGACAGCAGGTCTCAACTTCCTCAACAAGTTTTAAATGTGATTATGGAAGCCAGGAGACCTAGTACAAGGAAAGTGCACGCAGAAAAATGGAAGAGATTTTTATTTTGGAGTGCAGCAAACAATTTGGAGATTTCTGAGCCAAATTTGAGTGTGGCTCTTCAATATCTTACTGAGTTACTGGACAAAGGTTTGTCTTTCTCTTCCATTAAGATTCATGCTGCAGCAATTTCAGCTCACTATGATTGTGACCCACCATTGTTTTCGTGATCCTTTGTTCAAGCAGTTTCTTAGAGGGGCAAAGAATATAAGACCCCCACGTAGAGCTCCTACTCCTGCTTGGGATCTCAATTTTGTGTTGGGAAAACTTACTCTACAACCTTTTGAGCCTGCGGCTACTGCTGACTTGAAATACTTGTCATGGAAGACTGCTTTCTTGTTGGCTATTACTTCTGCAAGAAGGGTGTCTGAGTTGCAGGCCCTTATGGCAGTAGAGCCTTTTTGATTTTCCATAAGGATAGGGTATCATTACGCACTAATCCTTCCTTTATGCCTAAGGTGGTTTCTAGTGTGGCTTTAAACCAAACTATTCATTTGCCTACTTTCTATGCAGATCCCCAAAATAAGGGGAAAAGATTTTGCACACTTTAGATGTACATAGGCAGTCATGCTATTATTTAAGCAGGACTAAGGATTTCAGGCAGTCTCAGCAATTGTTTGTTTCTTTTGCTTTGAGTTCTCAGGGCAAGCCTGTGTCTAAGCAAACTATTTCTAAGTGGATTGGGTTTTGCATTTCATTTTGTTACTCCCATCATGGCAAGGAGATTCCAGCTGGGATTAGGCCTCATTCCACTAGGGCTACTGCCACTTCATCAGCCTTTCTACGGGGTGGCAACTAAGGATATTTTGGAGGCAGCTACTTGGAGTTCAGTGCATACTTTCTCTAAGCATTACCACCTTCCTCTCTACTCTAAATCTAGGGCTGGTTTTGCCACAGCTATTTTGCAAGGCATGTTGACAGCTCCTGCTTCCTTATGATTTGCCAGCCTCCCTTACCTCTGCTTTGGGATTCTACCCAATGGTTAGGACTGCAGCAATGTGGAATGAAGAACATAGTACAGTTTTGTACCTACCATAAATGTAGATGTTCGAGGATCCACATTGCTGCAGTCCAATTTACCCTCCCTCCTTCCCTCTGTCTTTAGGGGTGGTGGTGTGGGTTAGTCTATATTCTTGTGCTTTTGTATATATTGTATATATGTTTGGTGCAGGGTTTTTGTTGGTGTTTTGGTTTGGGCCTTGTCTTTTTAGGGTCTTCTGACATCTGGGGCAAGAAAAGACTGAGGATATGACTTCGGTCATGCGCATTAGTACCCTGACGTCAGTCTAATGCGCCTTGACCGACGTCAGCCATATACTTTGGTATTCGGGCCGACTGGACAGCGGACTACCCAATGGTTAGGACTGCAGCAATGTGGATCCTCGAACATCTACATTTATGGTAGGTACAAAACTGTACTTTCTTCGCAGGCACGCCTGGCTGAGGGATCAGAATTTCTGACCATGTTAAAACAAGGATTTTAGATGCTCCTTTACAATCTGATGTGTTGTTTGGTTCTCCTGTTGAGACAGTTTTAAAGAAAATGGAAGACAAGGCTAAGTCTATGCAGACTGTTAAAGATTTTTTGCAGGTTCAGCCTCCAAAGTTTAGTAGAAATTGGCCTACTTAGGGGTGGATGTATCCTTCTTATGATTCCCAGTCTAGGGGTAGATCTAGACGTGGTAGGGGCAGAGCTCAGGGTTCTTTTAGGCCTCGAACAGGGAGTTCTCCTGCACAGTCTTCAGGTGAGGGCAGGGGGCAGTCCTTTCGTAAACAGACCCAATGACCTACCTTTTCAGCTGCCAGAGCCTTCTCGTCTGGCAGCACCTTTGGGAGGAAGGTTGGCACTTTTCAAAGAAAATTGGAGTTTAATTACCCAAGACAGATGGGTATTGGATATCATACACCACGGTTACAGGTTTTATTTCCATACCTTGCCTCCTTTCAAAGGCATGCCAGACGTTCCTCCTCCACAAAGAATAGAGGCTCACAAGCAAATTTCTCTGTTACTCCAACTAGGGGCCATTCAGCCGGTCCCTATGCCAGAAGTGGGCCTAGGATTTTATTCCCCCCTGTTCCTCGTACCAAAGAAAGGGAACACGTGGAGACCAATTTTGGACTTATCTATCCTCAACACTTATCTGGACATTCCCAAGTTCAAAATGTTGACACTACAGCAGCTTTTACTTCTGCTGGGCAAAGATCATTGGATGGTAACTTTAGATCTCAAGGAGGCTTATCTTCATGTTCCTATCAGACTGAGTTGCAGGAAGTATCTGCTGAGCTGGGACTTCTCATTATCAGTTCTCTGCATTGCCCTTTGGCTTATCTACTGCGCCCAGAGTGTTCACAAAGGTTCTGGCTCCCGTGATAGTTTTCCTCAGGTTAAAAGGAATACAGATTTATCCCTATTTGGATGATTGCCTAATTCTGGCTCATGGAAGGGACGAGCTTCTTCATCATTTGGATTATGTGATAGCAGTGCTAAGATGCCTGGGGTATTCTGTGAACGAAATAAAGTCCAGTCTAGTACCCTCTCAAGACATGTGCTTTCTGGGTGTGAGACTGAATACAGCATCCCAGATGGCCTTTTTGACCCTGGACAAACAAAAGAATCTTTCCCTTTACTTTCATCAGTTGTCTCATCAGTCCGGGCTGACTGCAAGGACAGTCCTTCAAGCCTTAGGGTTCATGGCATCTTGTATTCTGGTGCTTCCCAATGCCAAACTGCATATGAGGAAGCTACAATGGTATCTCAAAAATGTATGGACACAGCACTGCCAGGATTTGGACACTGTCATTCAATTTGCATTCAAAAGGAATTTTTGTGGTGGGCTCAGGAATGTCACCTAAACAAGGGACTCTCTGTGACCCGGCCAGAGGCGAGTCAGATTCTAACGACAGATGCCTCAGACAAAGCTTGGGGAGCTCATCTGAATGGAAAGTGGATACAAGACAAGTGGCCTGCCAGACTACAACATCTACATATCAACTTGAAAGAGATGTTAGCAGTCCAGTTTGCATTAATAGCCTTCAAGGATTTACTTCTTCCAGGGCAGGTGTTGATTCTAACAGACAACACAACTGTCATGTGGTACATCAACAAGCAAGGCGGAACACATTCTTATCCTCTATGCAGGCAAGCGATGATTTTGTGGGAGACTGCTCTGTTTATAGCTGAATCTTCAGGCAAGGTTTCTGCCGGGAGCACAGAACTCCTTAGCAGATGTGTTGAGCAGACAAATTATGGATCCCCACGAGTGGAAATTGGATCCTCATGTATTTCAGAAATTGACAGTGTCATGGGGAACTCCAGACATAGATCTGTTCGCTTCCCCACTAAACCACCAGCTGCCAAAGTTTTGCACAAAAAGGTTTCATCCCACAGCTTGGAGAGTGGATGCTCTTTCTTTCAATTGGAGCAATCTTCATGTGTATGCCTTTCCGCCTCTGCCTCTCCACCCAAAGGTACTACTAAAGGCCAGACAAGACAAGCCAAGGATGATTTTAATAGCTCCAGATTGGCCTCGACAGCATTGGTACCCATTACTGAGGAGCCTGGTACGGAAGCCTCCATGGCCTTTGCCTACGATTCCACACCTGTTGTCTCAGGAGGACAGTCATTTGCTCAATGTCAAGCTTCACTCTCTGCACCTAACAGCCTGGCATATTCTGTTTTGAACCATAGTGGGCCTCCACTTCCACAACAAGTTTTGAATGTTATTTTGGAAGCTAGAAGGCCTAGTACAAGGAAAGTGTACGAGAAAATGGAAGAGATTTTTATTTTGGAGTGCAGCAAAGGATTTTGATGTTTCTGAGCCTAATTTAAGTGTGGCTCTTCAATATCTTACTGAGTTACTGGACAAAGGTTTGTCCTTCTCTTCTATTAAGGTTCATGCTGCAGCAATTTCGGCTCACTATGATTGTGACCCACCATTGTTTTCTCATCCTTTGTTCAAGCAATTTCTTAGAGGGCAAAGAATATAAGACCCACGAAGAGCTCCTACTCCTGCTTGGGATCTCAATTTTGTGTTGGAGAAACTCACTCTACAACCTTTTGAGCCTGCAGCTACTGCTGAATTAAAGTTTTTATCATGGAAGACTGCTTTTTTGTTGGCTATTACCTCTGCAAGAAGGGTTTCTGAGTTGCAGGCCCTTATGGCAGTTGAACCTTTCTTGATTTTCCATAAGGATAGGGTATCTTTACGCACTAATCCTTCCTTTATGCCTAAAGTGGTTTCTAGTGTGGCTTTAAACCAAACTATTCATTTGCCTACCTTTTATGCAAATCCCCAAAATAAAGGGGAAAAGATTTTGCACACTTTAGATGTACACAGGCAGTTGCGTTATTATTTGGACAGAACTAAAGGGTTCAGGCAGTCTCAGCAGTTATTTGTTTCTTTTGCTTTGAGTTCTCAGGGCAAGCCTGTGTCAAAACAAACTATTTCTAAGTGGATTGGGTTTTGCATTGCTTTCTGTTATTCCCATCATGGCAAGGAAGTTCCAGCTGGGATTAGGCCTCATTCCACTAGGGCTACTGCCACTTCAACAGCTTTTTTGAGGGGTGGCAACTAAGGATATTTTGGAGGCAGCTACTTGGAGTTCAGTGCATACTTTTTCCAGGCATTATCACCTGCCACTTTACTCTAAATCCAGGGCTGGTTTTGCCACTGCTGTTTTGCAGGGCATTTTGGCAGCTCCTGCTTCCTTATAATTTGGCCATCCTCCCTTTCCTCTGCTTTGGGATTCTACCCAAGTGTAAGGACTGCAGCAATGTGAGATGAAGAACATAGTACAGTTTTGTACCTACCATAAATGTAGATGTTCGAAGATCCACATTGCTGCAGTCCAATTACCCTCCCTCCTTCCCTCTGTAGTTAGAGGCGGTTGTGTGGGTTGGGTGGTCAATTGGGTGTATATTGTTTATTGTATATATTGTACATATGTTTAGTGCTAGGATGGTTGGTTGTTGGTTTGCTGTCTTTTGGTTTTTGACCTTTATTTTTAGGGTCTTCTGACATCTGGGGCAAGAAAAGACTGAGGATATGACGTCGGTCATGCGCATTTGTACCCTGACGTCCTGATGTCAGTCAAATGCGCCTTGACCGACGTCAGCCTTATACTTTGATATTCGGGCCGACCGAGGACAGCGGACTACCCAAGTGTAAGGACTGCAGCAATGTGGATCTTCGAACATCTACATTTATGGTAGGTACACAACTGTACTTTTTTCCTGCTGATATGTTTCTCAACTAGGATCTTAGGCTGGTGCTGGGTGGCATACAGATGTTCGTGTTTCACTGTTGCAGTCATTACACTTGAGTTATCCTGCTGGTAGGTTACCCACAGTCTGCCTGAATTCCAATGTCCTGGTCCGGCGTCGGTTGCTGTCGCCTCTTCCCTGACGTCAGTGCGCCAGGGGTATAAAAGATGCAGTCAATGCCATTTTCTTCAGTCTTTCTTGCCGTGTGGTGCCCGAAGCAAAAGCAGTTCACAAGTGCCGGTCGGCCGACTCCTGAGATTTTTGAAATTGAATTTCAGAACCAAAGTCTTCAGTAAAGCTAAGTACCCCGTTGGGGAAACTCTTTCTTGCTCCAGTCCGATGTCAGTAAAAGTTAACAATTGTATTTCTTGTGGGAAACAAATACCTCATAAGGATTTTCACTCTTACTGTATTCCTTGCCTAGGCCCCGACCACGACGTTGCTAGTTGTCGGTTTTGCACTAGATTCAACCAACACACTATTAAGCGTCTATTTGATTTTGGTTTAATTATATAATGCCGTCGGAACAACCGACTACCGTAATTCATAAAAAACGCAAGGACAAAGAAAAGGACAGGCATTCGAGGTCCAAAACCGACAAAACCTCTTCTAGGCCAGTCGCTGGTTCTCAGGTGCTTTCGCAGCCCCTGACACCCGCTACCTCAGAGCCACAGACTGCCTCCGACTCACGTGGAGACACCTAGGCCTCTGGAAACTCACGGTATTGGGCCTATGGAAACTATCCCCTCAGATGGGTCCGAAGCCGCTGAGCAGGCATCTGCTTCTGAGGGTGTTTTCGGACCTACACAGCTTACTATCAGGACTACTTCAGCAGCCAAGACAAAGTCTAAAGCACCTATAAAGACAAAGAAACAAGTTCAGCATTCACCTGGACAGTCATCCATGCCAAAGAAACAGATGCTTAAAATGGCCGAGGACCTAATTACTCTGATCAGGGGTTCCCATCCCCCTCCTGATGATAGGCCTAGGCAAGATACTATGATTCGTCTAACCAGGTTTCTATTTCCTCTGATTCCTCTTCAGAACATGGATATTCTCTTCCTCCCTATGAGGATTCTGATGCTGAGAATCCTATCCCTTCAGCCTCTCCTCCTGAGGATTATTCTTTTGGGGGAACCCTGCACACCATGAGGGAGCATTTCCATTGGGAGAGCCAAGATTATTCAGAATCCAAGAAAAGGCTCAAGAGATTTTCTATTATTGCCTCAGCACAGGCCCCTTGCTATTCCCCCGTACTAGATATTGTTGTTTTTTCTGAGTCCAGTTTATCTCCTGATTCTTTACCCCCTGCACCAGTTAAGCCAGATAGGTACTACAGGGTCCCAGATTCACATAAATTTCTTTATAAAAACCCTGCTGCTGACCCAGAAACAATTTCACAGTGTCCCAAAGGGGTCAAGGCTTCCACTGCAAAAAATCCTGTTCCCTCGGATAGGGATTCAAGAGCACTGGACAGATGGTGGAAAGTCTACACATCTGCTACTTTAGCTGTAAGGGCTTTAAACTCTCAGTTTCACATGCTTAAATACCAACAATATCTGATGTCTTTGCTCAAACAGAAAATGCTTACAAGCTCTGAATGTACTGAAAATAAGGAAATGCAGGATTTGTTGTATGCAGCTGAACAAGCGGGAAAGCATACTTTGCAATGTGGTTTGATTCATTAGAGGCTTCTTGCAGAGCCGCAGTTGCAGGTTCTGTCATTCGAAGGCATGCTTGGTTAAAGGAACAAAGTTTACCTGCTCATGTGAAAGCAAAATTGTTGGATGCTCCATTACCGCATGATACTTTGTTTGGTGTTAAAGAAAATGGGGGATAAAGCAAAATCAATGCAGACAGTAAAGGATTTCTTACAGGTTCAGCCACCCAGATTTAGCAGGAACTGGCCTTCAAAAAATTGGTCCTTTCCAGTGTCAGACAGGCCACAAAGAGGCAGATACAGACGCCCAAGAGGCAGATCTCAGCCACAAGGCACATACAGACCTAAGCAATGGGTGCTTCTGCCCCCAAAGGTGGAGAGGATAAATCTGAACTGTATAGGAAACAGTCCCAATGACTTCCCTCTACCAATGCCAAGCACTTACCTCTTGCGAGCACCCTTAGGGGGAAAACTTGCACTTTTCTCACAAAATTGGCACAAAATTACCCAAGACAAATGGGTACTAAATATTGTTTCCCAGGTTTACAGGTTCCACTTTCACACCCTTCCAAGGCCAAAGTCATATGCCACACAATGGGCAGAGGCAAAGACAAATTTCTGCTCTCATGGACATGAGGGCTATTCAGAAAGTTCCACAGCAAGAGCAAGAACAAGGATTTTACTCAAGACGTTTCTTGTTACCCAGAAAGGACAAAGCTTGGAGACCAGTACTGGACCTGTCTACTCTAAATACTTTCTTGGACATTCCAAAATTCAAAATGTTGACTCTACACCAACTTCTACCCATGATGGGCAAGAAGGCTTGGCTAGTTACTTTGGAACTCAGAGGCATACCTGCATATCCCAATCAGACAATCTTGCAGAAGATACCTCAGATTCATAGCTGGTTCAATACATTATCAATTCTCTGCACTGCCCTTTGGCTTATCTACTGTGCCCAGGGTCTGCACAAAATGCCTGGCACCAGTAATTGCATTTTGCAGACAAAAAGGAATTCAAATATATCCCTACTTGGATGACTGCCTTATTTAAGCAGACAGCAAGGACATTCTACTAAAGCACCCGGCGTTGTAAAATGATTACTAATTTGCCTAGGGTACACAGTAAAAATCAAAACTAGTGCCCTCTCAAGAGATGATATTCCTGGGTGCAAGCTTAAATACCACTGCCCAGATGGCTTATCTCACGCCAGACAAACAAAAGCAACTGACTCATTATTTTCAAATGATGGCAACAAAGACCCAGCTACCTGCAAGAAAAATTCTGCAGGCTTTGGGCTTCATGGCATCTGCTAATTCCATATGCAAGACTGCATATGAGGAAGCTACAGTGTATCTAAAAAGTGTTTGGACTCAACATTGCCACAGCCTGGAAACAATAATTACCCTCATTCCCTGCCTGCAACAGCAGTTTTGATGGTGGGCACTGGCCTGTCACCACAAGGGACAGCCTTTCACTCTACCCACAGCCAGGCAGACACTAGCAACAGATGCATCGGATTATGCCTGGGGAGCACACATGATGGGAAAATGCATACAAGGCACGTGGCCCACAGACCAAATGCATCTTCATATCAATCAAAAAGAGATGCTAGCTGTGCAGAATGCCCTGACAGCCTTCAAGGATCTGCTACATCCAGGACAACTATTACTAAAGACTGACAATACTACAGTCATGTGTTACATAAACAAGCAAGGGGGCACACATTCCTACCCCCTCTGCAGGCAAGCCATGACTTTGCGGAACACAGCACTGGCCTACCAAGTACATCTGCAAGCACAATTCCTGCCAGGAGAGAAAAATACTCTGGCAGACGACCTAAGCAGAAACATCATGGACCCTCACGAGTGGAAGCTAGATCCGCAAGTTTTCAGCACGATAGCAAAGAAATGGGGATGCCCAGACATCTGTTTGCCTCACCTCACAACTGCCAACTACAGAGATTCTGCACAAGGACTTATCACTCACAAGCAAGGAAGGTGGATGCTCTATCATTCAGCTGGAAAAGCCTAACATTTTATGCCTATCCACCACTGCCTCTACTCCCCAAGGTACTCTTAAGTCAGATGAGAAGCCAAAAATGATTCTGATTGCCCCAGACTGGCCACACCAGCACTGGTATCCAATCCTAAAGAGCTTGCGTCAAGGACCAGCCTGGACTTTACCTCAAATTCCTCATCTGCTGACGCAACAAAACAATCCGATCCTGCACAGCCAACTCAGAACCTTAAATCTGGCTGCTTGGCAAATTATAGCCACTCAGAACTCGCCTCTCTCTAAAGCAGTTATGGATGTCATTTTGGAAGCCAGGAGGCCCAGCACCAGGAAATCTTATGCAGAAAAATGGAAGAGATTCTGTGCTTGGAACCAGGCACAAGGACTTGAACCGCTTGTCCCCAATATTCCTCAGATTTTACAATACCTGACTGAGTTGCTGGACAAAGGCCTATCCTTCTCATCAGTTAAGATCCATGCCTCTGCCATTTCAGCTCATTACAATACGGAACCTCCTATTTTCTCTCATCCAGTACTTAATCAGTATCTCAGAGGGGCAAAAAAAATAAGACCCCCAAGGAGAGCACCTATGCCAACATGGGACCTCAACTTTGTTCTGGAAAAGCCCACAATGCCTCCTTTTGAGCCAGCCAATACAGCTGAGATAAAATTCTTATGGAAAACTGCTCTGCTACTAGTGATAACCTCCGCAAGAAGAGTCTCAGAGTTACAGGCATTAATGGCAGTGGAACCTTTTATCATTTTTCATCCGTACAGGGTTTCTCTAAGGACAAACCCAACATTTATGCCAAATGTAGTATCCAGTGTGGCTCTTAACCAAATCATTCATTTACCAACCTTTTATCCAAATCCCCAGAATAAAGGGGAGAGACTTCTGCACTCTTTGGACATGCACAGGCAGCTATGCTTCTACTTGGACAAAACAAAAGCTTTCAGAAAAACTGAGCAACGTGTTGTGGCATACGCTGCAGGATCACAAGGAAAGGCTATTTCAAAGCAAACTATTTCAAAATGGATAGGACACTGCATTTGTTTCTGCTATGCACAGCATGGCAAATCAGTGCCTAAGAATATTAGGCCACATTCTACCAGGGCAGCAGCCACATCAGCAGCCTTTCTCAGAGGAGTACCAACCAAGGAAATTTTGGAGGCTGCAACTTGGAGTTCAGTGCACACTTTTACCAAGCACTATCACTTACCTCTGTACTCTAAATCCAGAGCAGGCTTTGCCACTGCAGTCCTGCAGGGCCTCATAGCCACTCCTAATCCTATTTAGACCCAGCCGCCCAACCTCAGCTTTGGGATTCTACCCAAGTGTAATGACTGCAACAGTGAAACACGATGAACATAGTACAGTTGTGTACCTACCATAAATGTAGATGTTCCAAGTGTGTTCACTCTTGCAGTCCAGGTTACCCTCTCTCCATCCCCCATTCATTGCTGGGACTTATCTGTACTTCTCTATTCTATACAATCTATGTGGTGTATTTGCTTGGAGGAAGCTAATGTTTGTGCATGCTTTTTTATTTGCAAATTTATTAGCTTACTCTTTTGGGGGCACCTGACATCTGGGGCAAGAAAAACTGAAGAAAATGGCGTCGGCTGCATCTTTTATACCCCTTGCACACTGACGTCAGGGAAGAGGTGACCGCAACTGACATCGGACCAGGACTTTGGAATTCAGGCCGACTGCAGGTAGCCTGCCAGCAGGATAACCCAAGTGTAATGACTGCAACAGTGAATACACATGAACATCTACATTTATGGTAGGTACACAACTGTACTTTCTGAGGTAGATGCGTGCTGACGTCCGCTTTATACCTGATGCCTCTTTATGGCCAATGTATGCATGATGTGCAGCATAGCACATACCTTGCAGTAGCATGTAGACTTTTGGATACTGGCCGGGCTTACAAGTCAGCTGGAGGCGGACTCCCTCATGTGATGAATCCTGCAGCATATAGAAGAGAAGGACATCTATGGTTATGGTAAAGAATTTACAAAACTATTCTTTCTGTATACTGGACCAAAGAATTACTGTATAGAGAATGGACCCCGAGGGAGGGCTAGAGGGTGAGAGAATACAACAGTTGGTAGTGCCCAGAGCCTACCGTCTGACACTTCTAGCCGTAGCCCATGATATTCCCTTTGCAGGTCATGTGGGCATAAAGCTTACCAAAGGATGTATTATGCAAAACTTTATTGGCCTGGGACTGCAAGGGATGTAATAATGTACTGCAGGATCTGTTAGTGCCAAAATGTAGGCAAGGCAGGGGACAAGGTCAAAACTTCTTTGGCGCCTTTGCCAGGGGGTTGAGAAGCCATTTCAGAGGGTAGCTATGGATGTTGTGGGGACTCTTGAGTACCCAAAGTTCCACAGGGAAGGAGTATATCCTAGTGGTAGTAGATTATATTATCAGATACCCTGAAATGGTGACCCTGTCCTCCATTAAGATAGAAAAGTTGTCAAGTGCTTTTAGATTTTCAGCATGGTTGGTTTCTGAAAAGAAATAACTGACCAAGTGCCAATTTCATGTCAGACCTGCTGGCTTGTCTGTGGAAGTAGTGTGAGGTAAAGCTCCTGAAGACCACCACCTACCACCTGCAGATTAATGGTTTGGTGGAGAGGTTAAACTGTACACTAAAGGCCATGCTACGGGCATTTGCAGACCAGTTTGAGAGAGTGGGGCAAATATTTTCCACATCTGCTGTTTGCTTACAGAAAGGTACCCCAGGAATCCATAGGTTTTTCACCCTTTGAGTTGCTTTGACATCAGCTCTAGATTTGATTTGTTAAGAGTGGGAGGGTGAGTGTGATTCTCACAAGGAGTCTGTTGTGGCATATGTCCTAAACCTCAGGACAAGGCTCAGGGAACTTATGGGCTTGGCCCAGGAGAACCTGGCAGAAGCCCAACAGCAGAAAAAGGTCTGCTATGACAGGAAAGCTCGAGCCAGAGAGTATGCTGTTGGGCAGCAGGTTATGGTTCTCATTCCTGTCAGACACTAAGCTGCAGGGAACTTGGGGAGGGACCCTTCAAATTGGTAAGGAAGGTCAGTGATAACTACATAGTAGAACTGCTAGGCAAGAGGCAGGGACACAAACTGTACCATGTTAGAATGATGGAACCTTACCATGGCAGGGAGGCCCTTGTACTGAGCATTTGCAGTAGGAAGCAGGAGGAGTCTGAGGGATCTATGGCTAGAGGGAGCCAGCCAGCAAAATCCCAAGTTACTATGGTGGAGCCTAGCATTGCAGGCATATGATATGACAGTGCAGCACTGTACTGGGGTCAGCAACGACAAGGCAGCTTGGATCTCAAGACAAAGTATGGGATAACGTATTCCCAGATAGGCTCATCCCTCTGAATCAATGTTTCTCAAGAAGCACTTAAAAAGCTGGCTTGAGTCTTCAGGGTGTGTGGGCGGGGTAGTGTGGTGAAAGGAGGGTACTGCCAGCACAGCTAGCTGGAATTTTGTAAATTGCCATTTGTGAATATAAAACTGATTTGTACAAGATGCTTGTGTTCCAAATGTATTAGAACTGTATGTTATGTGTATATCGAACTGATTTGTACAGATGTTTATGTTGAAAAGGTATTCATAAAGTGCTTGTGTTTGAAATATATCCACAGTGTGCCTTACTGGAGAAAATAGAAATGTACATGCACTGTTGTAACTGTTTAAATGTATGTGTTTTAACAGGGAAAACTGGAGGGTTAACCTCAGGCCAGCAAACTTTAGAGAAATATCTGAAATTAAATCACTTTATAGGTTAGGCAATAAAGATGCTATCTCACAGGTTCCAGTGCAGCCAAAGACACAAAGTCTGTACTAGGAAGCTTTCTGTATGGTCTTTGGGTTGAAATAATTACTACTCTGGATGCATGGAAGTATGCAATTGTTATGACTTCCAGCACCTGCTAAAGATCTGAGTAAAAGCCCTTGTGTGTGTATTTTTATGGGTAGGTGCTAAATACTGCCAGCAGTGGTGGTTTGCATGAGAACTAGAAGTTAGATGACCAGTAATGGTCATTCTGCAAGAAGTAATATTTTGGATACTATTTTGACAACAAGAACCATTCACCACATCATCTGGCTTACTGTATTATGTAGGGATTCATAACTCTTAGATACAGTCAGGAATATAGTGAAGCTTAGTTTAGATAGTTTTTCTTTGTCTGAACCTGTCCTTCACTGTTTTAAATATTTCCTGTGTTTTGAACGCTGTCACTGAATATATACTTAGTATTTTCTTGTTCTTGTACTTTTTATTATTAAATGTATTTAAACCTTTCATGTGGCTGATCTTTGTAGAGATATTTAAGTTTTGAGAGTACTTGCATATTTATTTAATGACACTGTGTGGGCCACTCCTAATTTGCTCTTGGTCAAACTACCATTTGTATTGATATTAATTTCACTCTGTATATTGGGTACCATTGTAAGGGCCTTAAAGTAGCTGGCAAGGGGTTCTGGTGGCAGTGATAACTACCTTATAGTCTAGGCAAGAGGAGGCATAGCTAGTAAGCCTGTGTCAGCCTTTCCCAGATGTGTGCGCATGGGTATGTGCAAATAAATCTGTGCGTGTCTCAGCTACTTGGGCAGGGTCACGAAGCACTGGATGGACAGAGAGTGTTGGATGACTTAGCTTGGAACCCTAGCTAAGGACTTGACTCTGTAGCTGTGTCAGTGGGGAATCTTACTGGGGATCTGGAGAAAGAGAGAGGAACCATCCCTGGACTGACTGTAGTTTCTGTGTGCTCTTAAGGAAAATTGCACTTGATGCAGAGAGCTGCATCTGGAAATACTGTGTGTGTGTGTACCTGTTATCCTCCCAGTGAACTTCCTCCACTGTTACCAGCGGTGAGGATTGAGGCTCATTGATTACTGGGCCAGTGGTATTGTGTTGTCACATATTGGTTGGCATGGTGGGATATCCTTGTCACAGTTTCTATCCCAAAAAAAATATTTCTTCTTGCTTGGTCATGATGGCAGAGCCCAAGTCTGATTCTGAAATGGACAAACCATTAGGGTTCAAGAAATGCACTTCTGCAGGCAAAGGATCCTCTTGTCTGATGCCCACAGGAAGTGCATGTACTGTCTGGGTTCCGCTCATTTGGATAGCTCATGTACTATCTGTTCACCTTTTCATCCACGTGCTCTGTTGGATTAGAGGAATAAGCTGATTCTTAAGGGGTTTACTACTTCCTCCTCTCCTGCTGTTCCTTCTATGTCAGGGGCTCAACCCCCCTCCAGGAAGCATAAGGAGACCCAGGAAATCGGGGAAACATTCCCTGGATAGGTCGTCTCCTGTGTCAGAGCTGATCAAAAAGGCACTAAAGTTCTTTGATCTGACTTCTTCAGGGCCGACTGTGTCATCTACACCTTATCCTCCACTCATCAGTTCAGAGCAGAGTCCATTGGTGCAGAGTACTCCCATCCAAGAGACCTCTCCCAAGAAACCATCAAGACCACCTTCTACCACTTCTTCCACCATGTCCTCTCGTAGTTTATCTGAGAATGACATGGATAGACTGATGACAGTTTCTTCAGGTACAGATTCAGATGGGGGTTTTGCCAGCTCCATCCCCCACTGGATCCATGAGCAGAATTTCCCTGTTCTGCCCTGTTGCTGTTTCTCCAATCTGACCTTTGGTTTTGGAGCCTGCTGATGTGTTGGTCTCAAGAACTGAGACATTGGAGCCAGTAGTGGTGATCACTTTGTCTCCCATAGCCTCCCCGATGCACTCTGCTTCAACAGTGTCCGTGCCTACCATTTCTTGGAGCAGTAGCCTTGGCATTGAGTCTGGGGGGGGCATACCTTGACTCTGACGTTTTCGGAGCCATTGCTCCCCCTTGGAACATCAATGTTCAACAGCTCAGCTCCAACTCCTCCTTCCGAGCAGAGGGTACCAGGTGTTCGAGAAGCATGTGTTCCATTGTCTTTGGCTTTGGAGGGACGACACTTGGGTACTCAGTCTCTCTGCATTCAAATTGGTGAAGAAGGTTCTCTCTTGTCCTAGGAGAGCCTTGGTTCTTTCTCCCTCAGCACCACTCTCCGCCCCCACAGATCTTGTCACTGAGGCCTCTTGTATACCACTAGGACATCCGGCCCTGGAAAGCCTGCAGCCCAAACCTTCAGTGGAACCCGAGTTTTCTTCCAACACTTCCCCAAAGCATCCACTGAGGAGATTCTCGGTAGAGATGGTGTAAAAGGAGGCACCTGGATTCCCCCAGAAATCCCTCACTACTGAACCTGATTGAGGAAGGGGAGAGATCTCCACCTGAGGATGTCTTCTTTGCAGACATCCTAGTGATACTCTGTCAAAAAGGTGGTTGGTCTACCCAAAACCCCACCCCAGAGAAAGCAGTGCTGTTGGAGGCTTTCAGGTCTGGCCCATCTACATCTTGGGTGTCCCCATGCAGATACTCTCATTGACTTTGTATCTACCAGGCCATGGAAGGAACTGGACACAGTGGAGCCTATTCCGAGGAGGGCCAACGATATTCTGAGTGCAGCTACAGCTAGGACACACTGGACTAAAGGGATTCCTGTAGATGCCATGGTGGTTGTGGTAGCCACTGAGAAGGAGCTGCCTCAAGAATCCTCCTCCGTCCATCCCATTAACAGGGAGTCTAGGGCTATGGACAGGCTTGGCAAAAGAGTTTACACTTCGGCCTCCTTCACCTTATGAGCATTGAACTACTTATCCCATTTCAGTAGACTACAGAGAAACCTTGTCAAAGAACGCTGTAGTTTTTCCTTGGAGTCCATATCTGCTAAGGATCTGAAGTCCTTTTTCTTCCAGAATAGCCACTCTACATTAAATATCAAATGTTCCCATGAGATTAATTTCTCACGCTGCATTGGGATGCCTCAGGGATTGCTGGTTTGGGCGTTACCATTAGGTGCCATGAGTGGATGCGACTGTGTGACTTTGCAGAAGCTTTGAAGGCATCCTTCGTCAGTGCACCCTTCGGATCATTCTTGTTGGTGTAACAGTCAGACATGCATTGTCCCAAGTGAGAAAGATGGAAAGACCCTTGTCTGCCATCAAAATTCATTTTTCTACCCCATAAAGATCCTTCAACAGCCAGTGTGGTGGGAAAAATTGTGGTTCAAGAAATCTTTTTCAGGAATCTCAGGGAGACTTTTCCCCAGAGGCAGAGGGGAGGGATAACAGTTATAATGGAAGACACCACCCCTTGGCAGAGGGAGTCCGCAGAGCTCAGGGTCTTGGAAGGGTCCTCCGGAGGCAGTTGGGGAACACTTCTCTTTACACCCACAAGCCTGGGCAGCCATCACGAATGATCAGTGGGTGCTAAGGATCATATCCGGGGGATACTTGATTCCCTTTTTGGAAAACCCCAAACCAAAGTCTCACCTCCCTGATGATCCACCCAATCTGAGGGAGAAGGCAGCTCAAGACATTGCAAAACTGTTGCAAAAAAAGTCATCCAGGAATTACCTCCTGACCAGATATGATCTGGCATCTACTCAAGATTCTTTTTAGTGCCAAAAAAAGGGGTACCTAAGGCTGATCCTGGACCTGACATCCCTGGACAAATCTATAAGGAATTCAAAACTCAGGATGGTCACAGTCCAGTCCATTCTACCTCTCTTGAAAATGGACAACTGGATGTGTGCTATAGACCTGAAGGATGTGTACTACCACATCAAAATGGACAGGAGCTTCAGACTGTACCTTTGTTTCAGGCTGGGTGCTGGCCATTACCAGTTCAGATTGCTTCTGTTCAGTCTCAGCACAGCCCCCAAGGTGTTCACCAAATGCTTAGCGGTTGGCGCAGCACATCTCTGGCCACAGGGATTCCATGCATTTCCATAGCTGGCTAACTGGCTCCTAACCACTACAGCCAGGTATCTACTTGTTCAAGCCAGGGATTATCTGTTAAAGCTAGCCCCCTCTAATAGGCATAACAATCAATGCACAAAAATCCCAGTTGCATCCAGTGCAAACCATAGACTTTATCAGAGCACGTCTAGACACAACTTCAACACAGGCCTATCTTGCACCTGACAGGATTATGAATTTATGATCACAGATCAAACAGATTCTTGCCATTCCAGCTCCCACAGCAAATCTGGTGCTCAGGACTTTGGGCTCTGTTGCAGCCACAATAACTCTGTTACAGCATGCCTACACATGCAATGGACTCTAGCAGTCCAGTGGTCGTTAACACAGGTACTCTTTACAGCTTCTAATCAAAGTTTTGAAGGTATGCAGAGACTCTCTTCTTTGGTGACTTCATTCCCCAGAGGTCATGCAAGGATGACCCTTTGTTCTTCCCCCTCCCAAAGCCACACTGACTATGGCTGCTTCCCAGACAGGGTGGGGAGAATTTTCTGGGACTGTCCAAGGCATGTGGACCCCCAAGAGACCAAATTGCATATAAATGTCATGGAGATGAGTGGTCCTTCTAACATTGTAAGCTCTACACAGCTTTCTTCCTCTGGGGAGTATTGCAGTACAGTCAGACCATGGTCTGGTACATCAACAAATGGGGGGGACCAGATCTTACCCGTTGTGTCGAAGCGATGAGGGTGTGGCAATGGACTAGCCATTTTCTTACAGCAATGCACATTCCTGGGGAGTCCAACATCCTGACGGACAGGCTCAGCCAAGTTCTTCTGATGCTTCACAGCTGGTCTCTGAATCAATCAGTGGCAAACATGATTTTCTGCAAATTGAGCCAAACCCTGCTGGGATCTGTTTGTGTCCCCCTTTTGCAACAAATGCAGCAGTTTATTTGCTCTGATCCCTCCAAAGGGACAGTCACCAAGGGATGCCTGGTTCATGCTTGTCCCCCCCAGTCTGCTTTACGCTTTCCCTCCACTCCCTTTAATTCCCAAATTCCTGCAGACAGCATACAGGTTGAAAAGCAAAGCTATCATCATTGCCCCCTTCTGGCTTCAAGTCTGGTTCACCTTTCTTTGGTATCATCTAATTTGCTTACTGATGACTCTGGATCTAGTTCTGTATCTACTCTCTCACCTGTTAGGGCATACCCACCTGGATCTCCAAGGACTGAAATTAACCACATGGTTTGTCCTATTCCAATGATGGCAAGACATTTCAGGCTTTTATCTCTGGTCCAAAAAATCTTGATCTCCACTCATAAGTCCTCTACCAGGAAAATCTACAAGATGAAATAGAAGATATTTTCCTTATGGGCCCAGCAGGAGCAAATAAATCTTTTTACTGCTCCAGTCCCAAAAGTTTTATATTTCTTGGCTTTCCACTTCCAAAGTGTAGCCAGCTACTCCACTGTGAAAGTCCAGCTAGCATCTATTTCCAGTTTTCATATTGGGGACAACAACTCTTATCTAGCTTCATTTTAACTTTGTAAAACATTCCTGAGAGGTACCTTTTTACTTCTCCCCCCCCATCAAAGATCCTACTCTTCAGTGGGAACTGACTATGGTCTTACAAGCCCTAGTTCTTCCTCCTTTTGAACCCCACCGGTAAGGCAGACTTGAAATTTCTGTCATAGAAAACAGTTTTCCTGGTGGCTATCACCACAGCAAGAAGGGTTTCAGAGCTACAAGCCCTTTCCTTTAAACCCCTTATCTAATTTTACACAAAGATAGACTGGTCCGTATGCAGAATTACTCTTTCTTGCCCAAAGTAGCTATATAATACAAATCATTCTATCAATTTCCTGTTTTCTTTCCCAGCTTTCAAAATAAAGGAGAGTATATGCTTCACCTGCTGGATGTTAATAGGCAATTACATTTTTACCTGGACAGAACTAAATCTTGCAGGAAATCAGAACTGTGAAAGGGGAAGCTGTCACCAAGACTACTCCTGCTAAATGGTTGAATCTTTGTATTTCATTTGTTTGCTCTTCAGGAATAGGCCATTACCAGGGAAGGTCTGGGCTCATTCTAAAAGGTCTATGATGACGTCTCAGGCTTTTTGGTCCAGAATAGCTGTTGACATTTGTGCAGCTGCAACCTGGTCAAATTCCCATACTTTTGTCACACACTAAGTTGGACATTATCTCCAGGAATAGAACTGCCTTTGGCACTGCAGTGCTCTGTAATATCCTTCCATGAGTGCCACCCTATGGGGGTTGTAGCTGGGGATTCTGTCCCACAGGTTCAGGAAGAATGACAATGACAACATCAGATAAAGAAGTTGTGTTCATACAGTAACATTCCATCTGTGTTGTCACTGCATTTTTCCTCAATCTACCCTCCCTCCTTCCCCCTGTCCATGACTGAGAGACCTGTTGGATGACTTCATAGGAGCCACAGTTCCTGCTTGACCTCCTGATCTTTATGCTTGATCTTTGATTCACTTGTTTTTATAATATGCATCTTGTCTCCATAAAATTGCTTGTGTATGTACAGGGCTGCTGCAAACTAGATCTGAGGTAGACTGGGGAAATGAGGCATTGTGACAAAAATGGGAGGAGCTCGAGCTTTGATTCTTCATCTTGAAAAATAGCCGAGTCAGTTAAGAGACCCACATGTTGAGGAAGAATTTGGTGATAACACAGATGGAATTTTATGTTAAGAACATCACTTTTTTCCCTCACTGTGTGCCTAGGCCCTTTACACTCTAAGATATACAAGAACATAGTGTGCATGTGGCAGCAACATCTCCACTGAAAGTCAACCTATGCCTGTACTGTTAAGGAAAATATATAGCTCCCAATAGTTCTCATTTTTGCTGAGAATTTAACCATTCTGCTGTATGAAGGTACAGAGACCTCCTTTGCATTCATTTGAAATACCAAGTCTTTTTTTGCTCGATTTGTGTGCAGTAATCCCTTTTTTTTTTCTTTTTGTTTCCCCAGGTCTTTTAAGACTTGTCCTTTAGATCTCTAAGCTTCATCTTCCTTCTTAAATTAAGAGGAAGCCTTCCCGCTCTGACAGATCTCTCCTCATGTCTGCCATAGCATTTATGTTGTTTTTTTGGCTGTGAATAGCTTGGTTTCAGGCAGATCCTTCTTGTGGTTCTTCTTGATTCTTCCTACATAGCACTAAAAGCCTGAACAACTGAATTCCTGTGACAGGGGTTAGGCTTCCCCCAATGGGAGGAGCTTAGCCAATCCCTCTCACAGGAAGTCAGAGGAGGGAATTCTGAGATCTGGAATGCTGCCAGTGTGAGTTTGTGTAGAGACAGAACATGTACGTCTTTGAGGCAGTGTAAAATTTGTATATCTATTGTTACAGGTAAGTAGGAGTTGCGGAACTGTACTATCAGGCCAGTTATGCTCAGGTCTTCCTTCTCCTTGACAGATTAGTAGAGACTGTTGCTGACTCGTGATTTTTATACTCTCCTCTCTCCCATTCTCTTCCTGCTTGCAGGAAATCCTTTTGTAGTGCATTTTCGTGTTGCAACCTATGTTACTCTTCTCTGACATAGGTGCCACAGCTTTTCAGGCTGCCATCTACTATCAAGTTGTTGACTAGTATTCATGGTACATAGGTCCCAAACCATGTTGCACAGTGCCAGATTTTCTGGTTTTGACAGCACCAGTTGTTACAGGGCCCTGTCATCTTACTTTGACCCTGCCGACACTTGTGCTACAGATACTTTTTGCTGTCGATGCCAGTTGATCATTTTCCATTGATGGGCAGAAAGCCAGTTTACTCAGTTTCAGGGCTGCCTCCATTTATTTATTTTTTTGCATCTTTGTTTTTTGCATTGATTGCCTTTATCAGTTTTTCAGTGTCATTCTCATTCCTTATATTAGTACCAGTAAGAGCGATACATCAGTAAAGTCTGGTGCTGCTTTTTGCACCTTCCACATTGCCAGTACTGGTGCTTGTACTAGATATGCCTTCCCCTGAATATGGGACTTTATAGCCTGATGCAACACAATTGCAAAGCAGGCTGACCTCAAGCTTGTAGAGGCCTTATCCCTAGCTGTCCTCCTCTAAAGGTCTGTTTTACTCATCTGAGTTCCACCATTAAAGAAACCCTCCAAATGTGTGGTTTAGCACTATTGTATTAGTGGGGGGTACTTTTCCATGTCCTCCCCTTGTCATAGGCCCCGGAAGACTTGTAAATCCACTCAACAGTCCCTAGGTGGTTCCCTCTGGTGGATATCTTAAAGAAGCCACCAGGATTGCATAGGAAAATCCGCACACTGTGGCCCCATACCAAAAAATGCTGATGGAATCTTCTGGCCCATTAGACAATGGGCTGTTTAAGCAAGATCCCATGCCTGTCTGTTTCAACAGTGGCCCTTAAAAGTGCTCCCATTATTTATTTATTGACATTTCTTGACCGGGAAAGTCTACTGGATCAAAATAACCCATTTTCAGTGGAGGCCCGGGGAGAAAAGCTCCAGTAACGAATTAAAAATGAATACAGCAAACAACTATATAAAATTATACAACAGGATAAGATTTACAGTAATACGAAACCAAATATAAATAGCATTTCTAGTTATCAAAGTATGTAGAGTACAGTGTCATTATGCAGTGAAAATAAATGACAGTAGAACTTGCACAATTGTATAAATGGATAACTTATGAACATTCAATATAAACAATCATGACAGTATATTCTGTACCATATGAAGGAGATTATACTTTTGGTTTGTGGAAGTTTCTTAAGGATTAAATGTTGATTAGTATACTTTGTTTGAGAGACACAGAAGTACGTTTGGTTCTAGTATTTCAGTTGATCTAAAAAGGGGTATTCTAGTCACTAAACTCATTGCTGTTGGTTTATGGTGGTATAAAGTTCTGATCACAAGGACAGATGTGATTAAGAAAGTGATGTTTTAGGGTGACTTTGAAGGTTTTCATGGACTCTATTTGTGTTATGGAGGGGGGTAGGTAAATGTTCTTCATCCCACATTGCTGCAGTCCTAACACTTGGGGTAGTCCGCTGTCCCAGTCGGCCCGAATACCAAAGTATAAGGCTGACGTCGGTCAAGGCGCATTAGTCTGACGTCAGGGTACAAATGCGCATGACCGACGTCATATCCTCAGTCTTTTTTGCCGCATGGTCCGATGCAGAAGCAGTATTGCGAGTGCAGGTTGGCGTTCTGAAATTTTCTGAAGTCGGAGTTTCAGACCGAATCAAAGTTGGCTAAGTACCCGTTAGAATATTTTGGTTTTTCTTGCCTCAGTATTTAACCGGATGTCAGAAAAAGTGAATAACTGTATTTCTTGTGGGAAACAGATACCTCATAGGGATTACCATACCTTGTGTATACCTTGCTTAGGGCCTGAGCACGGCGTTGTTGGATGTCGCTCTTGTGCTAGATTTAACAAACGCACTATAAAGAAAAGATTAGACTGTGCCAGGTTTGTTTTGGGAAGCGTTGTAATTATAAAATGCCGTCGGATGCTCCGGCGCCTTCTAAAAGCGCAAGGACAAAGCAGCAAAGCCTAGGTTGGAAGAACCGTCTGTCCCGGACGCCGGTTCTTTAGAAGGCTCAGTGGAGCCGGAGGTTCTGCCAGAAGTTTCTTTGGAGTCTCAGGGAGAGACTTTACTGTTACAAGATGTGTCCTCTCAGGAGGTAGGCCAGGCTGAAGGGGCTTCTCAGGTAGCTGTTCTCCCTCCCTTCCTAAGGTGGTTAGGCCCTCCCTTCTGTTTCCAAGGTTTCTTAGAGGCAGGCCAGGTTTAACTTCAGTGGGTGTCTCTCCTAGTTCTTCAGGGTCTCTGCCTAAGAAACATATGCTTAAAATGGCAGAAGATTTGATTACTATGATTAGAGGTTCTATGCCCCTCCTGATAAGAGGCCTAGGGTGGAACCTGAGCTTGAGAGTTTTGAGCAGTGTTCGAGGCTTCTGAGTCTTCGGCTGAAGACTTACAGGAGTATCCTCCTTATTCTGATTCTGATGTAGATGATTCTACTCCTTGCTTCTCCTCCTGAGGATTTTTCTTTTCAGAGACTCTTCATTCCATGAGGGAGCATTTTAAATGGGAAGGTCAAGATTTCTCTGATTCCAGGAAGAGGCTTAGGGAATTTTTGTTTCTACCCCAGCATAGGCCTTTAGCTATACCTCCTGTTCTGGATGTGGTGGAAGATGTTTTTGCAGAGGCTTCCCTGAACCCTGATTCTTTGCCTCCTGCCCCAGTTAAACCGGATAGGTATTATAGGGTGCCTGAAGCTCATAAGTATCTTTTTAAGAGTCCCAGGGCAGACCCAGAAACTGTTTCTCAGGGGCCTAAAGGTGTTAAGGCTTCTGTTGTTAAAAATCCTGTTCCTCCTGATAAAGAGGCAAGGGCTTTGGATAGATGGGGAAAGAAGGTGTATACTTCTTCCACTTTAGCCATGAGGGCTTTGAATTGTCAGTTCCACATGTTAAAATACCAAAATTATCTCCTTTCACAATTGAAGTCTAAGGTGGATGCTCTGGCAGAAGGTCTTGAGTGTAAAGAGTTGCAGTATTTAGTACATGTTTCTGAACAGGTGGGTAAGCATTCCTTGCAATGTGGTTTTGATGCTGTACAGGCCTCTTCGAGGGTGGCTGCCACTGGTTCTGTTCTTCAGGCACGCCTGGCTGAGGGATCAGAATTTAGCTGAGCATGTTAAGACAAGGATTTTGGATGCTCCGTTACAGTCTGATGTGTTTGGTTCGCCGGTGGAAGCAGTTTTAAAGAAAATGGAGGACAAGGCTAAGTCTATGCAGACTGTTAAAGATTTTTTGCAGGTTCAGCCTCCGAAGTTTAGTAGAAATTGGCCTACTAAGGGGTGGACATATCCTTCTTACGATTCCCAGTCTAGGGGTAGGTCTAGACGTGGTAGGGGCAGAGCTCAAGGTTCTTTTAGGCCTAGAACAGGGAGTTCACCTGCTCAGTCTTCTGGTGAGGGCAGGGGTCAGTCCTTTCGTAAGCAGACCCAATGACCTGCCTTTTCAGCTGCCAGAGCTTTCTCGTCTGGCAGCACCTTTGGGGGGAAGGCTGGCACTTTTCAAAGAAAATTGGAGTTTAATTACCCAAGACAGATGGGTATTGGATATCATTCTCCACGGTTACAGGTTTTATTTCCATACCTTGCCTCCTTTCAAAGGCATGCCAGACATTCCTCCTCTACAAAGAAAAGAGGCCCACAAGCAAATTTCTCTGTTACTCCAAATAGGGGCCATTCAGCCGGTTCCTGTGCCAGAAAGGGGCCTAGGATTTTATTCTCGCCTGTTCCTAGTACCAAAAAAGGGGAACACGTGGAGACCAATTTTGGATTTATCTATCCTCAACACTTATCTGGACATTCCCAAGTTCAAAATGTTGACGTTACAACAGCTTTTACCTCTGCTGGGCAAAGATCACTGGATGGTAACTTTAGATCTCAAGGAGGCTTACCTTCATGTGCCTATTAAGTTGCAGGAAGTATCTGCGTTTTCGAGCTGGGAATTCCCATTATCAGTTCTCTGCATTGCCCTTTGGCTTATCTACTGCGCCCAGAGTATTCACAAAAGTTCTGGCTCCAGTGATAGCTTACTTCAGGCTAAAAGGAATACAAATCTATCCTTACTTGGACGACTGCCTGATTCTGGCTCAAGAAAAGGAAGACCTTTTTCAGCATTTGGAATATGTGATAGCAGTGCTAAGATGCCTGGGGTATTCTGTGAACGAAATAAAGTCCAGTCTAGTACCCTCTCAAGACATGTGCTTTCTGGGTGTGAGACTGAATACAGCAACCCAGATGGCCTTTTTTAACCCCGGACAAACAAAAGAATCTTTCCCTTTACTTCCATCAACTATCTCTTCAGTCCGGGCTGACTGTAAGGACAGTCCTTCAAGCCTTAGGGTTCATGGCATCTTGTATTCTGGTGCTTCCCAATGCCAAACTGCATATGAGGAAGCTGCAATGGTATCTCAAAAACGTATGGACACAGCACTGCCAGGATTTGGACACTGTCATTCAAATAATACCTTGCATTCAAAAGGAATTTTTGTGGTGGGCTCAGGAATGTCACCTAAACAAGGGACTCTCTGTGACCCGGCCAGAGGCGAGTCAGATTCTAACGACAGATGCCTCAGACATAGCTTGGGGAGCTCATCTGAATGGAAAGTGGATACAAGACAAGTGGCCTGCCAGACTACAGCATCTACATATCAACATGAAGGAGATGTTAGCAGTCCAGTTTGCATTAATGGCTTTCAAGGAGTTACTTCTTCCAGGGCAGGTGTTGATTCTAACAGACAACACAACTGTCATGTGGTACATCAACAAACAAGGGGGAACACATTCTTATCCTCTATGCAGGCAAGCAATGATTTTGTGGGAGACTGCGCTCAGCTTGCAACTAAATCTTCAGGCAAGGTTTCTGCCGGGAGCACAGAACTCCTTAGCAGATGTGTTAAGCAGGCAAATCATGGATCCCCACGAGTGGAAACTGGATCTTCATGTATTTCGGAAATTGACAGTGTCATGGGGAACTCCAGACATAGATCTGTTCGCTTCTCCACTGAACTACCAGCTGCCAAAGTTTTGCACAAAAAGGTTTCATCACACAGCTTGGAAAGTGGATGCTCTTTCTTTCAGTTGGAAAAATCTTCATGTGTATGCCTTTCCACCTCTGCCTCTCCTCCCAAAGGTACTCCTAAAGGTCAGACAAGACCAGCCAAGGATGATTTTAATAGCTCCAGATTGGCCTCGGCAACACTGGTACCCATTACTGAGGAGTCTGGTAAGGAAGCCTCCATGGCCTTTACCTTTGATTCCACACCTATTGTCTCAGAGGGATGGTCATCTACTCAATGTCAAGCTTCACTCTCTTCATGTAACAGCCTGGCATATTCTGTTTTGAACCACAGCAGGTCTCAACTTCCTCAACAAGTTTTGAATGTGATTATGGAAGCCAGAAGACCTAGTACAAGGAAAGTGTACGTGGAAAAATGGAAGAGATTTTTATTTTGGAGTGCAGCAAAGGATTTGGAGGTTTCTGAGCCTAATTTGAGTGTGGCTCTTCAATATCTTACTGAGTTATTGGACAAAGGTTTGTCTTTCTCTTCCATTAAGATTCATGCTGCAGCAATTTCAGCTCACTATGATTGTGACCCACCATTGTTTTCTCATCCTATGTTCAAGCAATTTCTTAGAGGGGCAAAGAATATAAGACCCCCACGTAGAGCTCCTACTCCTGCTTGGGATCTCAATTTTGTGTTGGAGAAACTTACTCTACAACCTTTTGAGCCTCGGCTACTGCTGAATTGAAATACTTGTCATGGAAGACTGCTTTTGTTGGCCATTACTTCTGCAAGAAGGGTTTCTGAATTGCAGGCCCTTATGGCGGTTGAGCCTTTTTGATTTTCCATAAGGATAGGGTATCATTACGTACTAATCCTTCCTTTATGCCTAAGGTGGTTTCTAGTGTGGCTTTAAACCAAACTATTCATTTGCCTACTTTTATGCAGATCCCCAAAATAAGGGGAAAAGATTTTGCACACTTTAGATGTACACAGGCAGTTGCGTTATTATTTAAGCAGGACTAAGGATTTTAGGCAGTCTCAGCAGCTGTTTGTTTCTTTTGCTTTGAGTTCTCAGGGCAAGCCTGTGTCAAAACAAACTATTTCTAAGTGGATTGGGTTTTGCATTGCATTTTGTTATTCCCATCATGGCAAGGAGATTCCAGCTGGGATTAGGCCTCATTCCACTAGGGCTACTGCCACTTCAACAGCATTTCTAAGGGGTGGCAACTAAGGATATTTTGGAGGCAGCTACTTGGAGTTCAGTGCATACTTTCTCTAAGCATTACCACCTTCCTCTCTACTCTAAATCTAGGGCTGGTTTTGCCACGGCTATTTTGCAGGGCATGTTGACAGCTCCTGCTTCTTTATGATTTGCCAGCCTCCCTTAACTCTGCTTTGGGATTCTACCCAAGTGTTAGGACTGCAGCAATGTGGGATGAAGAACATAGTACAGTTTTGTACCTACCATAAATGTAGATGTTCGAAGATCCACATTGCTGCAGTCCAATTTAACCTCCCTCCTTCCCCTCTGTGTTTAGGGGTGGTTGTGTGGGTGGGGTTGTACCTTTGTAAATTTGTATATATTGTTCATATATTTGGTACAGGAGTGTTTGGTGTTTTTTGGTTTTGGCCTTATCTTTTAGGGTCTTCTGACATCTGGGGCAAGAAAAGACTGAGGATATGACGTCGGTCATGCGCATTTGTACCCTGACGTCCTGACGTCAGACTAATGCGCCTTGACCGACGTCAGCCTTATACTTTGGTATTCGGGCCGACTGGGACAGCGGACTACCCCAAGTGTTAGGACTGCAGCAATGTGGATCTTCGAACATCTACATTTATGGTAGGTACAAAACTGTACTTTTCATAGCTTTGCTGTGGAGTATGAGTAAGCTTTGTCCAACTCTCTCATTGGATTTGTATACCGTAAGAAGCTGTTTATTAGTAGAACAAAGATTTCACATTGGGATGTAGAATTGTACAGTAGAAGGTAGTGATGGGTAGTTATTTGGATTGTATATTCATTTATGAGCAAGAGTTAGTTAAATGTTGGAGGTAATGTGGGAATTCCAACCATTTTAATTCTTTAATGGCGTGACAGTGGTAAGTGTGGTTTTGCAGTCCAGAAGCAAATTTGGCAATTTTGTAATAGCATGATTGTAGATTATTTCTTAAGGATGCATGAAGGTTGGTAAAGATGGGGGAACCGTAGAGGAGTGAGGGAAGTAGGGAATGTGCCAATTTTATTTTTGTGGGCTTATCCATATACAGTTTGCCTATTGAGTTTTTAGTGGGCGTTTTGATTGTGTTAAACTATCATTCAAGCAACACATTCTTATCTATAGTGATTCCCAGAAGTTTAACTGTTTTCACTACTTCAGTTTCCATATTTAGGTAGTAGATTTTGAACTCTTGTGGGGGGTGGTTTGAAAGAGAATATTAGTAGTTTGGATTTTTTGGAATGAAGTAGTAATTGAGCTTTGTTTAGACTTGTTTCTATGTTTGAGAAGGTGTTTTGTGTTATTTTGAGGAGATCTGGGAAGTTGCTGGCCGAGGACTGGATGAGGGAACTATGTAGGGAGACAGTATGGAGATTATAAATACATGAAAAAGTAACTGTCCAAGAATGGAAAACCGGAGGACTCCTACATTATTAACCAGATTGATTGTTTTGCCATCTGACAGATTGTTGGCTCCGTCAGGTAGCTAATAAACCAGGTAATGTTATGTTTGGTACATCCTAATGTTTGTAATTGTTGGATTAGTTTGATATGTGATAGTGTCAAAAACGTTGGATAGATCTGATAAAACTACTGATGTCAGTTGACCAGAGTCCAAAGCTTTGTTCAGGGTATTGGTGAAAGAAAGTAAGGCTGTAATAGTAGTGTGTGTGGGAATGAAATAATGATGGGTTTGGGCTAAATCTGTGAGATGTTTTAATAGTTTCGTATGTGTACACTTTTCTAGTATTTTAGATAATGGTGAGAGAATGGAAATGGGTTGCTAGATGTTTAAATCGTTCATTATTTAGAGCTTTTCCTGCTGTCCAATAAGGCATCCCAAATGGGCAGATCCTGGAAGTGTATTTATACATCTAATGTCCTTGTGGATACTAAATTAGTCATTGCACATGGTATATTTTTCAAAAAGTATTTTGTACCATACACAAGGATTTGCAAGGAAGGCCATCAAAAAATTATTTTAAGCCATGGTCACCTCTAATGTGTATAAGGTAACAGATGAAGCTGATAAGGGCATGGAATCTAGCATAGCCATCCACAAACACTCTTGCTTCATATTGACTAGTTTTGGTGAAGATGCTAAACTTGCATTCCTGATTATTTCTCTAGAGGCAAGATTTCTACCAAGATTACATGTCAGCATTTGGAGAATAGGATGAAATGTGACAAACCTGTGCATGTTACGATGTTCTTCGTGTTTCACTGTTGCAGTCATCACACTTGGGTTATCTGACTGCAGGTAGCCCTCAGTCAGCCCGAATAACAGAGTCTTGGGATTTCTGCATCAGATGCTGTCGCCTCTTCCATGACGTCAGGACTTCAGGGGGTATAAAACATGCAGCAGACGCCATTACATCAGCTTTTCTTGCTGAGTGGAGCCCGAAGCAGAAGCAGTTTGCAATTGCCGGTTGTCCGCTACCTGAAATTTTCATTATTCAAGTTTCAGACCCGAAGTCTTCTAAAGCTAAGTACCTCATTGGGGATCCTTTTTTCTTGCTCTAACTGATGTCAGAAAAAATTAATAATTGTCTTGCCTGTGGAAAGCAAGTACCTCACAGAGATTTTCATTCTTACTGCATCACCTATTTAGGCCCAGACCAGGACATTCCTTGCTGTTGGTTCTGTGCCCTTTTCAACGCCCAAACTATTTGTTGTCGGGCTGTCTTTGTCACTAAATTATTTCACTCTCGTTCGCCATATTCCGAAATGGCTATAAGCCATCCGACTACCGATCTTCCGAAAAAACATAAGGATAAAGACAGAGACCGCATAGGTACAAAACTGCTGACACTTCCGTTAAGCTAGTCGCCAGTCTGCCGGTACTCGGTGAGGCACTTTTGCAGCCCCTGATACCTGCAGGCCTCTACTGAGACCCATTCGGAGTCCATTATGGCGCGAGATGCTTCTTCGACAATGGAACCTGCGGGTATCTCTACTTTGGTTGGTCCGGAGCCACTGTGCATGCACCGGCTTCTAATGGTGTATTCAGACCTTCCAATGTTCGTATTAAACAGACTACTTCATTTCTGAATAAAACTACCAAATTTCTCAGGCCCAAAGTTTGTACTTCAAGGAAACAAGCTACCAAAGCGCATTCTCAAGTTCCCATGCCACAGAAACAAATGCTTAGAATGGCTGAAGACCTTATTAATTTAACTAGGGGAAGCCAGCCTTTCCCCTGTAAAAGACAAAGAATTGATTTTTCGTATGATTCTACAGATCATGAGTCCGATGACTCTGACCCCCCAGATTACCAAGGACGTACCCTTATCTACCTGAGAGGATTCAGATGCAGAGGATTCCATTCCCTCTGCCACCCCCTGGGACTTTTCTTTTGGTGAAACCGTGCATACCCTCAGAGACCATTTCCGCTGGGAGTGCCAGGGCTACCCACAGTCTAAAAAGAGACTCGGGGAATTTTTAAACTTGCCTCAACACAGGCCTCTAGCAATCCCCCCTGTTCTGGAAGTTGTAGATGTCTTCATGGAATCCAGTCTTACCACTGATACTTTGTCACCAGCTCCTAGAAAGCCTGACTGGTACTACCTAAAAATCCCACTGCGGACCCAGAGACCGTTTCCCAGGGACCTAAAGGTATTAAGGCTACTACAGCCAAAAATCCTACCCCCTTCGGACAGTGATTCTAGGGCTTTTAGACAGATGGGAGAAGAAGTTATATACCTCTGCAACTCTTGCCTTCAGGGCTTTAAATTGTCAGTTTCACATGTTGAAGTACCAGCAGCATATTATGGAACTAATTAAACAAAAAATGATGTTGATTCCTGATTGTGCAGAACATAAAGATTTACAAGAGTTGATGCATTCTGCAAACCAAGTTGGAAAACATACTTTGCAGTGTGGTTTTGATGCCTTAGAAGCGTCTTGCAGGGCTGCTGGGTCTATTAGAAGGCATGCTTGGCTGAAGGAAGAAATCTTGCCAGACCCTGTCAAAGCAAAATTTACTAGATGCTCCATTAAACTAAGAACGTTTGTTTGTCACTAAAGCAGAAGAAGTTCTTAAAAAGATGAAGGAAAAAGCTAAATCTATGCAAACTTCCTACAGGTGCAGCCACCTAGATTCAGTAGGCATTGGCCTTCAAAAAACTGGTCCTTTCCAGTCCCTCCTAGACCTTCTCAGTCCAAACCCAGGGGCAGCAGACCACCAAGACTACAGTCTCAGGGTATGCACAGATCTAAACAATGGAGTGCTCCCACCTCAAAAACAGGAAGTGGTAAGCCACACTCTTATGGAAAAAGTTCACAATGACTTGTCCTTCATCCTTCCCAGCCATGCCCAATTACTTGCACCCCTAGGAGGAAAACACGCCCTGCATGCAAAAAACTGGGAGTATATTACCCAGGACAGATGGGTCTTAAACATTGTATCCCAGGGATACAGATTCTACTTCCACTCACTGGAAACCCCAAGCAGATTTCCAGACCCCCCCCCCAAACCAGTGGGCAGAGGCCCAAAAGCAAGTACTTTCTCTTCAGTATCAGGGCTATTCAACCTGTTCCAACAGAGCAAAGGGGACAGGGTTTCTACTCCAGACTCTTTCTGGTGCCCAGAAAAGAAAACTCTAGGTGCCCTATCTTGGATCTGTCAATTCTCAGCACCTTACTGGTGGTACTAAAATTCAAAAAGTTTACTCTCTAACAGCTGCTTCCTATGCTAGCCAAGGACTCCTGGCTGGTCACACTAGACTTAAAGGAAGCTTATCTGCACATCTCCATAAGGGAATCTTGCAGGAAATATCTGTGTTTCAGTGCAGGGTTTATGCACTATCAGATGTTCTTCATCTCACATTGCTGCAGTCCTTACATATGGGTAGTCCGCTGTCCTCGGTCGGCCCAAATACCAAAGTATTAGGCTGACGTCGGTCAAGGCGCTTAAAACTGACATCAGGACGTCAGGGTACAAAAGCGCATGACCGACGTCATATCCTCAGTCTTTTTTGCCGCATGGTCCGATGCAGAAGCAGCGTTGCAAGTGCCGTTCGGCGTTCTGAAATTTTTCGAGTTCGGAGTTTCAGACCGAATCCAAGTTGGCTAAGTACCCGTTAGAATATTTTGGTTTTTCTTGCCTCAGTGTATTACGGATGTCAGAAAAAGTGAATAATTGTATTTCTTGTGGGAAACAGATACCGCATAGGGATTATCATTCTTTGTGCATTCCTTGTTTGGGGCCTGAGCACGGCGTAGGGTGTTGCTTTGTGCTAGGTTTAATAAGCGCACTATTAGCGAAGGTTAGATTGTGCTAGGCTGGTCTTGATGGCGGTGCAATTATAATATGCCTTCGGATACTCCAACGCCCGCTTCCACGAAGAAGCGCAAAGACAAAACGGTTAAACCCAGGCAAGATGAGTCGTCCGTTCCGGACGCCGGTTCGTTAGAGGCTTCAGTGGAACCGGTGGTTCCGATGGAGGCTTCTCTGGAGTCTCAGGGGGAGACTTTGATTTTGCAGGATGTGGCCTCTCACGAGGCAGGTCAGGCTGAAGGGGCTTCTCAGGTTTCTGTACTCCCCTCCCTTCCCAGGGTGGTTAGACCCTTTCCTTCTGTTTCCAAGGCTTCTTCCAGAGGCAGGCCAGGTTTAGCTTCTGTTGGTGTCAGTCCTAGTTCAGCAGGGTCTGTGCCTAAGAAGCACATGCTTAAAATGGCAGAAGATTTGATTACTCTGATTAGAGGTTCTTTGCCCCCTCCTGATAAGAGGCCTAGGGTGGAGCCAGAGTTGGAAAGTTTTGAACAGGCTTGGATGTTTCAGAGTCTTGGCTGAAGACTTGCAGGAGTACACTCCTTACTCTGATTCTGATGCAGAAGATTGCACTCCTTCTGCTTCTCCTCCAGAGGATTTTTCTTTTTCAGAGACTCTTCATTCTATGAGGGAACATTTTAAGTGGGAAGGTCAGGACTTCTCTGATTCATGGAAAAGGCTTAGGGAATTTTTGTTTTTACCTCAACATAGACCCTTAGCTATACCCCCTGTTCTGGATGTTGTGCAAGATGTATTTTCAGAGGCTTCACTTAATCCTGATTCTCTGCCTCCTGCGCCTGTTAAACCGGATAGGTATTGCAGGGTGCCTGAGGCTCATAAATATCTCTATAAGAGTCCTAGGGCGGACCCAGAGACTTAGTCAGGGACCTAAGGGTGTCAAGGCCTCTGTTGTAAAGAATCCGGTTCCTCTAGATAGAGGCCAGAGCTTTGGATAGATGGGGAAAGAAGGTCTATACATCTTCTACCTTAGCAATGAGGGCTTTGAATTGCCAGTTTCATATGTTGAAATATCAAAATTTTCTCCTTTCGCAATTGAAATCTAAGGTGGATGCTCTGGCAGAAGGCATTGACTGTAAAGAATTACAAGATTTGGTGCATGTCTCTGAACAGGTGGGTAAGCATTCATTACAGTGTGGTTTTGATGCTTTGCAGGCCTCTTCTAGGGTGGCTGCCACTGGTTCAGTTCTTCAGGCACGCCTGGCTTAAGGATCAGAATTTATCTGACCATGTTAAGACAAGGATTTTGGATGCTCCTTTGCAGTCTGAAGTGTTTGGTCCACCTGTGGAGTCAGTCTTGAAGAAATTGGAAGACAAGGCTAAGTCTATGCAGACTGTTAAAGATTTTTTGCAAGTTCAGCCTCCAAAGTTTAGTAGAAATTGGCCTGCTAAGGGGTGGGCGTATCCTTCTTATGATTCTCAGTCTAGGGGTAGATCTAGGCGTGGTAGGGCAGAGCTCAGAGTTCCTTCAGACCTAGAACATGGAGTTCACCTGCGCAGTCTTCGAGTGAGGGCAGGGGCCAGTCCTTTCGTAAACAGGCCCAATGACCTATTTTTTCAGCTGCCAGATTCTTCTTGCCTGGCAGCACCTTTGGGAGGACGGTTGGCACTCTTCAAGGAAAATTGGATTTTAATTACCCAAGACAAATGGGTATTGGATATCATACACCAAGGTTACAAGTTTTATTTCCATACCTTACCTCCTTTCAAAGGCATGCCAGACGTTCCTCCTCAGCAAAGACTAGAGGCTCACAAACAGATTTCTCTACTACTTCAAATAGGAGCTATACAACCGGTCCCTCTGCCAGAAGTGGGCCTAGGATTTTATTCTCGCCTGTTTCTAGTACCAAAGAAAGGGAACACGTGGAGACCAATTTTGGATTTATCTATCCTCAACACATACCTGGACATTCCCAAGTTCAAAATGTTGACGTTACAACAGCTTTTACCTCTGCTGGGCAAAGATCACTGGATGGTGACTCTGGATCTCAAGGAGGCTTACCTTCATGTTCCTATCAGGCCCAGTTGCAGGAAGTATCTGCGTTTTCGGGCTGGGATTTTTCATTATCAGTTCTCTGCATTGCCCTTTGGCTTATCTACTGCGCCCAGAGTGATCACAAAGGTTCTGGCTCCAGTGGTAACTTTCTTCAGGCTAAGAGGAATACAAATCTATCCTTATTTGGACGATTGCCTGATTCTGGCTCAAGGAAAGGACGAACTTCTTCATCATTTACAGTATGTGATGGCAGTGTTAAGATGCCTAGGGTATTCTGTGAACGAAATAAAGTCCAGTCTAGTACCCTCTCAGGACATGTGCTTTCTGGGTGTGAGACTTGCATACAGCATCCCAGATGGCCTTTTGACCCCGGACAAACAAAAGAATCTTTCTCTTTACTTCCATCAATTGTCTCGTCAGTCCAGGCTGACTGCAAGGACAGTCCTTCAAGCCTTGGGGTTCATGGCATCTTGTATTCTGGTACTTCCCAATGCCAAACTGCATATGAGGAAGCTACAATGGTATCTCAAAAATGTATGGACGCAACACTGCCAAGATATGGACACTGTCATTCAGATAATACCTTGCATTCAAAAGGAATTTTTGTGGTGGGCTCAGGAATGTCACCTAAACAAGGGACTCTCTGTGACCCGACCAGAGGCGTCAGATTCTAACGACAGATGCCTCAGACAAAGCTTGGGGAGCTCATCTAAATGGAAAATGGGTACAAGACACGTGGCCTGCCAGACTTCAACATTTACATATCAACTTGAAGGAGATGTTAGCAGTCCAATTTGCATTGATAGCTTTCAAGGATTTACTTCTTCCAGGGCAGGTGTTGATTCAAACAGACAACACGACTGTCATGTGGTACATCAACAAGCAAGGGGGGACACATTCATACCCTCTATGCAGACAAGCAATGATTTTGTGGGAGACTGCTCTCAGTTTACAGCTAAATCTTCAGGCAAGGTTTCTGCCAGGAACACAGAACTCCTTAGCAGATGTGTTGAGCAGACAAATTATGGATCCCCACGAGTGGAAATTGGATCCTCGTGTATTTCAAAAATTGACAGTGTTATGGGGAACTGCAGACATAGATCTGTTCGCTTCTCCACTAAATTACCAGCTGCCAAAGTTTTGCACAAAAAGGTTTCATCCCACAGCTTGGAAAGTGGATGCTCTCTCATTCAAATGGAGCAATCTTCACGTGTATGCCTTTCCACCACTGCCTCTCCTCCCAAAGGTACTCCTGAAGGTCAGACAGGACAAGCCAACCATGATTTTAATAGCTCCGGATTGGCCTCGACAGCACTGGTACCCATTACTGAGAAGTCTGGCAGGAGCCTCCATGGCCTTTGCCTTCGATTCCACACCTGCTGTCTCAGGAGAACAGTCATTTACTCCATGTCAAACTTCACTCTCTGCATCTAACAGCCTGGCATATTCTGTTTTAGACCCTGGAGGGTCTCAGCTTCCACAACAAGTTTTGAATGTTATTTTGGAGGCCAGAAGGCCTAGTACAAGGAAAGTTTACGCAGATAAATGGAGGAGATTTTAATTTGGTGTACAGCAAAGGACTTTGATGTTTCTA